>NW_025727643.1:2500-5000 GCF_021461385.2 Schistocerca piceifrons
GGGCGGCGGCCTCCGCACTCCCGGGGCGTCTCGTCCTCATTGCGAGGTGAGGCGCACCTAGAGCGTACACGTTGGGACCCGAAAGATGGTGAACTATGCCTGGCCAGGACGAAGTCAGGGGAAACCCTGATGGAGGTCCGTAGCGATTCTGACGTGCAAATCGATCGTCGGAGCTGGGTATAGGGGCGAAAGACTAATCGAACCATCTAGTAGCTGGTTCCCTCCGAAGTTTCCCTCAGGATAGCTGGTGCTCGTACGAGTCTCATCCGGTAAAGCGAATGATTAGAGGCCTTGGGGCCGAAACGACCTCAACCTATTCTCAAACTTTAAATGGGTGAGATCTCCGGCTTGCTTGATATGCTGAAGCCGCGAGCAAACGACTCGGATCGGAGTGCCAAGTGGGCCACTTTTGGTAAGCAGAACTGGCGCTGTGGGATGAACCAAACGCCGAGTTAAGGCGCCCGAATCGACGCTCATGGGAAACCATGAAAGGCGTTGGTTGCTTAAGACAGCAGGACGGTGGCCATGGAAGTCGGAATCCGCTAAGGAGTGTGTAACAACTCACCTGCCGAAGCAACTAGCCCTGAAAATGGATGGCGCTGAAGCGTCGTGCCTATACTCGGCCGTCAGTCTGGCAGTCATGGCCGGTCCTTGCGGCCGGCCGCGAAGCCCTGACGAGTAGGAGGGTCGCGGCGGTGGGCGCAGAAGGGTCTGGGCGTGAGCCTGCCTGGAGCCGCCGTCGGTGCAGATCTTGGTGGTAGTAGCAAATACTCCAGCGAGGCCCTGGAGGGCTGACGCGGAGAAGGGTTTCGTGTGAACAGCCGTTGCACACGAGTCAGTCGATCCTAAGCCCTAGGAGAAATCCGATGTTGATGGGGGCCGTCATAGCATGATGCGCTTTGTGCTGGCCCCCGTTGGGCGAAAGGGAATCCGGTTCCTATTCCGGAACCCGGCAGCGGAACCGATACAAGTCGGGCCCCTCTTTTAGAGATGCTCGTCGGGGTAACCCAAAAGGACCCGGAGACGCCGTCGGGAGATCGGGGAAGAGTTTTCTTTTCTGCATGAGCGTTCGAGTTCCCTGGAATCCTCTAGCAGGGAGATAGGGTTTGGAACGCGAAGAGCACCGCAGTTGCGGCGGTGTCCCGATCTTCCCCTCGGACCTTGAAAATCCGGGAGAGGGCCACGTGGAGGTGTCGCGCCGGTTCGTACCCATATCCGCAGCAGGTCTCCAAGGTGAAGAGCCTCTAGTCGATAGAATAATGTAGGTAAGGGAAGTCGGCAAATTGGATCCGTAACTTCGGGATAAGGATTGGCTCTGAGGATCGGGGCGTGTCGGGCTTGGTCGGGAAGTGGGTCAGCGCTAACGTGCCGGGCCTGGGCGAGGTGAGTGCCGTAGGGGTGCCGGTAAGTGCGGGCGTTTAGCGCGGGCGTGGTCTGCTCTCGCCGTTGGTCGGCCTCGTGCTGGCCGGCGGTGCAGGATGCGCGCGCCTGCGCGGCGTTCGCGCCCCGGTGCTTCAACCTGCGTGCAGGATCCGAGCTCGGTCCCGTGCCTTGGCCTCCCACGGATCTTCCTTGCTGCGAGGCCGCGTCCGCCTTAGCGTGCTCCTCCGGGGGCGCGCGGGTGCGCGGATTCTCTTCGGCCGCCATTCAACGATCAACTCAGAACTGGCACGGACTGGGGGAATCCGACTGTCTAATTAAAACAAAGCATTGCGATGGCCCTAGCGGGTGTTGACGCAATGTGATTTCTGCCCAGTGCTCTGAATGTCAACGTGAAGAAATTCAAGCAAGCGCGGGTAAACGGCGGGAGTAACTATGACTCTCAAAGCCCACCTGATGCGTAATATATGGACCCTCTCGATTCACCCCTCAGCATCCTTGTGATGTCGGGTGGATGATGGTTCAATTAGCCTCTCGGTGGGAAATCCTAGCTCTGGCCTTCAAGTGGCGGGAGTCGTGAGGGTGCTGCGGAAGGTTTCACGTAGGTGTACCTTTCCAGTATCCCGACCGACAGAGCAGGGTGCTTTTTTCGGGCTTGGGGGTTACCTCCCCCCCTGCCCTTTGTTACAGCTGGTGCAACTAACAGAAGCAAACGTGGTACCCAGGCCTCCCGCTGGAGCGCCTGTGCCAGCTGATGAGCCAGCCAACCAGCCAACCGGTGCGGGTCGAGCGCTGCTCCCCGCCATCTGCCCTGACTGTATGCGGTCCTTCTCCACCAAGACCGGACTTGGTGTCCATCGGCGTCGCGCCCATCCGATTGCTGCTAATGCTGAGATCAAGACCGAGAGGAAGAAGGCCAGGTGGTCCCAGGAAGAGCTCCTGCGTTTGGCCCATGCAGAAGCGACTCTTGCCACCCAGGGTTGCAGATTTTTAAACCAGGAACTTGCAAAGGCCTTCCCCGAGCGTACGCTGGAATCAATTAAGTGTCAGCGTAAAGCGCAGCCCTACAAAGACATGGTTGCGAATTTTGTCACCGAGCTCACTAGCGTGGATCGCGGCC
>NW_025727643.1:10000-15000 GCF_021461385.2 Schistocerca piceifrons
CCATCTGTAGGTCTCCCGCAACATGACCTCCTGCAACGACGCTACCGCCATCTATGAGACGCCAAGCCGACTAAGACAGCGATGGCGCCACAGTGGCCGCCTTTCGACGCCACCCACAAAGGCTGCAGCCTCTGTCGACCATAGCACCCAATCTCCAGTGGCTCTGCCGCACGAAGCCGTGGACCGGCAATGACGCCACCCGCACCCGTTCGTGCACCACCCCAACCGCCAAACTCGCACCTCCAGCGGATGAACGGCGGACGTTTCCCGCACTCGTAAAGTGCAATCCACCCCTATAACTTGCGTTTCATGAAGAGTTATTTCCAATATGCGACATTCCCGCTGTCCGTATACATGAGCCGCGACCTGTACCACTTACGAGCGAGAGACGCGATCGCGTTGCTCACTGTACGGCGTCCGATACCGAGCCATCAGCATGTCGGTCCCCATGCGCGTTGCACTCGCACTCGCAGTCGCAAAAACGTGGGGCAAATATATTACGCGGAAGAGTTATAACAGACCGAGCCCCACTGCATGGGGGGAGTCTTTGTCACTAATGTACACAGATGGAACATTTTGGACTGGAACCAGATTACCCGTACACACGGCGCTGATTAGTAATCAATGCAGAGCCATCAAACTACAGCAAATATACACAACTGTCCGTATACATGCTGAAAGAGTCTGCCCAAAATGGGAACCACACGTCAGCCAGACACTCTGATCACGCACCACTCTCTGCTTCTAACAGGCGCACATACAATATGTAAGCACCAGCATGGAACAACATCCAGTGCATCTTCTCCGCCACATTACACAATCCACACTATCACAACCAGACCAGGAGGTCCGTGCGGAAAATACAATATCCCAGCCTTTCGACATCCACCATTGCGCAGACCAGGCACCAACACCCACACATGTCCTATACAACGGTGCACCCAACATCACAATAGTACCTCCTGTCACAGCGCACAAACAATGACATGAGTCAAAGACACAGGTCTCACACAAGCATAGAATTGGAGCGCCGCCTCTAATAAGCCAAAGGTGCATCCTGACGTGACAAATCTGATCATGTCACAAGCATTCACTTACTATAATCACTATCAACGAACCTGCCGCCCCCGCCCCCCCCCCCCCCCTACACCTTTCCGTACAACAACGTGTAACCTAACCTAACCTAACCTAACCTATGTTGTACCTTAACCTAACCTATGTTGTACCTTAACCTAACCTATGTTGTACCTTAACCTAACCTATGTTGTACCTTAACCTAACCTATGTTGTACCTTAACCTAACCTATGTTGTACCTTAACCTAACCTATGTTGTACCTTAACCTAACCCATGTTGTACCTTAACCTAACCCATGTTGTACCTTAACCTAACCCATGTTGTACCTTAACCTAACCCATGTTGTACCTTAACCTAACCCATGTTGTACCTTAACCTAACCCATGTTGTGCCTCAACCTAACCCATGTTGTGCCTCAACCTAACCCATGTTGTGCCTCAACCTAACCCATGTTGTGCCTTAACCTAACCCATGTTGTGCCTCAACCTAACCCATGTTGTGCCTTAACCTAACCCATGTTGTGCCTTAACCTAACCCATGTTGTGCCTTAACCTAACCCATGTTGTGCCTTAACCTAACCCATGTTGTGCCTTAACCTAACCCATGTTGTGCCTTAACCTAACCCATGTTGTGCCTTAACCTAACCCATGTTGTGCCTTAACCTAACCCATGTTGTCGCCTTAACGTAACCCACGTTGTCGCCTAAACCTGCTCTGTAATTGTTATACGACTCGTTCAATTACTGTAGTGTTGCCCACCCGCAACCCTCGCAATATAGTTCGCTACTCGCACTGCCCGCACCCCTGTGTATCGCTTCATGTTAAACACCTTGCAAGTCTTGCTCACTTTCCACATGCTCCTGCTGTACACTGTAATGTGGATGGCAGCAGGACGTACATGCCGCCCCTCCCCACGTCCCCACCTTGCCCCCTGCCTTCGCAAGCTGGTTGGTGAGAAGTTTGCATGTTCAATGCCCTTCGCATGCGACGTACTCAGGCTACGTTGTGGTGCGGCCTGTGTCAACTGTCCGCTGATGTCGTACGCGTGAACCACAATCTGTACTGCACATTCGTCCTTATGTACTGAATGATACATCGTGGCACATGTGTGACCGCACAACGACTGCGCCCAAAAACGGCGGACCATACAGTGCAAATATTGTGCACGCAGCTACGTGTCGTCTCCCTATGAGAGCTGGATTGCAGTGTGGTACGCCATAGAGACGTGTGGGAGGAACGGACGCCGTGGATGGCGATCAGCATGAGCTGTCTGTTGATGTATTCGGACCTAGTCGTCTCTCCTCACACACCGTGATGGCATGGTGCACCGCGTTCCATATCTGCGACATGCTACAGAGGCCGGTTGACAGTCGTTCGAGCAATGGACATCGCATACGTACGGGGGCCACCTTCCACGTATTGTCTAGGCGTGCACATTTTGTTGCGTGTATGTGGGCAGACGTAGTGTGGCGTGACACCTGACACAGGCATGCAATAATCGTTGAAGTTGCAAATGGCGATGGACGCCTGCGTTTTCTGGTGAAGTTACGCAAATGAACAAATGGTAACCTGTTGTGGTGCGGTTGTTCTCGCTAGGGGTGAATCGGTGATGGCGACGATAGGTTGAGGTACTAACCGGTTGTTCCAGCGATACCCACCATGCCGACGAAACTGAACGGCATCTGGGTGTGAAGCGATACGCGGCGGTGGCTGGGTGGGACCGTCCCCGGCCGGTGAGGGGGCGCCTCCCGGCGTGCTGGCCGCGCGGTGCGTGGGCGCACGCGCTACAGCCGGCTGGTGGGGGCGGCCAGTGGCAGGCGCGCCGGCCGACGGACGCGGCAGGCGTCGCAGCTGCGCGCCGGCGCACCCTGCGCGCGGCGCCGTGCGGCCAAAGTAGGTCCTCGCGGGCCCGGTGCGAAGCGCGGTGGACATCTTCAGTGTGCTGGTCCGATTGAGGACTGTGTGCGTTGAGGATGCGCCGCCGCCCGGCGCTCGGCGCCGCGACGCCGTCTGCTGCTCGGTCGCCCCAGCGGTTCTCGCTGGTGGTTTGTATCGCAGCTGTGCGGATGTGTTGGCGCGTGCGCTGTGCTGGGAGAGTTCGCTTCGGCACCCAAGTGGGGCTTTTGTCCTTCTGTGGCGCTGGCGTTGGAGCTGCCGGTCACCGTAGGTGGCGCGTGTTGTCTCCCGCCGGCAATGCCACGACAGCACGCTCCCGGGCCTCTGTCGGCAGCGGCAAGCTCAGTTGGGAGCACGGGTGGTCGCACCGAAAGCGTCTACTCGCCTAACTCCGGGCGATTGCGCCTCTCTCGAACCCGACCAAGTACTTGGGACGGCGCTGCGCGCCGCCGGGACCTGAGAGGGTTTCGAGGTGTATTGTGCAGGGGAGCTCAGCCTCCTCCTGTTTGCAGAATGATTGAGCGGACGCTTGCGTGTTCGCGCGGGCCCCCGGGACACACTCCCGGGCGGCCGGCTGCTCAGCTCTAGTTGACGCAGCTCCCTGGTTGATCCTGCCAGTAGTCATATGCTTGTCTCAAAGATTAAGCCATGCATGTCTCAGTACAAGCCGCATTAAGGTGAAACCGCGAATGGCTCATTAAATCAGTTATGGTTCCTTAGATCGTACCCACGTTACTTGGATAACTGTGGTAATTCTAGAGCTAATACATGCAAACAGAGTCCCGACCAGAGATGGAAGGGACGCTTTTATTAGATCAAAACCAATCGGTCGGCTCGTCCGGTCCGTTTGCCTTGGTGACTCTGAATAACTTTGGGCTGATCGCACGGTCCTCGTACCGGCGACGCATCTTTCAAATGTCTGCCTTATCAACTGTCGATGGTAGGTTCTGCGCCTACCATGGTTGTAACGGGTAACGGGGAATCAGGGTTCGATTCCGGAGAGGGAGCCTGAGAAACGGCTACCACATCCAAGGAAGGCAGCAGGCGCGCAAATTACCCACTCCCGGCACGGGGAGGTAGTGACGAAAAATAACGATACGGGACTCATCCGAGGCCCCGTAATCGGAATGAGTACACTTTAAATCCTTTAACGAGTATCTATTGGAGGGCAAGTCTGGTGCCAGCAGCCGCGGTAATTCCAGCTCCAATAGCGTATATTAAAGTTGTTGCGGTTAAAAAGCTCGTAGTTGGATTTGTGTCCCACGCTGTTGGTTCACCGCCCGTCGGTGTTTAACTGGCATGTATCGTGGGACGTCCTGCCGGTGGGGCGAGCTGAAGGCGTGCGACCGCCTCGTGCGTGCTCGTGCGTCCCGAGGCGGACCCCGTTGAAATCCTACCAGGGTGCTCTTTATTGAGTGTCTCGGTGGGCCGGCACGTTTACTTTGAACAAATTAGAGTGCTTAAAGCAGGCAAGCCCGCCTGAATACTGTGTGCATGGAATAATGGAATAGGACCTCGGTTCTATTTTGTTGGTTTTCGGAACCCGAGGTAATGATTAATAGGGACAGGCGGGGGCATTCGTATTGCGACGTTAGAGGTGAAATTCTTGGATCGTCGCAAGACGAACAGAAGCGAAAGCATTTGCCAAGTATGTTTTCATTAATCAAGAACGAAAGTTAGAGGTTCGAAGGCGATCAGATACCGCCCTAGTTCTAACCATAAACGATGCCAGCCAGCGATCCGCCGCAGTTCCTCCGATGACTCGGCGGGCAGCCTCCGGGAAACCAAAGCTTTTGGGTTCCGGGGGAAGTATGGTTGCAAAGCTGAAACTTAAAGGAATTGACGGAAGGGCACCACCAGGAGTGGAGCCTGCGGCTTAATTTGACTCAACACGGGAAACCTCACCAGGCCCGGACACCGGAAGGATTGACAGATTGATAGCTCTTTCTTGATTCGGTGGGTGGTGGTGCATGGCCGTTCTTAGTTGGTGGAGCGATTTGTCTGGTTAATTCCGATAACGAACGAGACT
>NW_025727643.1:17500-20000 GCF_021461385.2 Schistocerca piceifrons
AGCGAATGATTAGAGGCCTTGGGGCCGAAACGACCTCAACCTATTCTCAAACTTTAAATGGGTGAGATCTCCGGCTTGCTTGATATGCTGAAGCCGCGAGCAAACGACTCGGATCGGAGTGCCAAGTGGGCCACTTTTGGTAAGCAGAACTGGCGCTGTGGGATGAACCAAACGCCGAGTTAAGGCGCCCGAATCGACGCTCATGGGAAACCATGAAAGGCGTTGGTTGCTTAAGACAGCAGGACGGTGGCCATGGAAGTCGGAATCCGCTAAGGAGTGTGTAACAACTCACCTGCCGAAGCAACTAGCCCTGAAAATGGATGGCGCTGAAGCGTCGTGCCTATACTCGGCCGTCAGTCTGGCAGTCATGGCCGGTCCTTGCGGCCGGCCGCGAAGCCCTGACGAGTAGGAGGGTCGCGGCGGTGGGCGCAGAAGGGTCTGGGCGTGAGCCTGCCTGGAGCCGCCGTCGGTGCAGATCTTGGTGGTAGTAGCAAATACTCCAGCGAGGCCCTGGAGGGCTGACGCGGAGAAGGGTTTCGTGTGAACAGCCGTTGCACACGAGTCAGTCGATCCTAAGCCCTAGGAGAAATCCGATGTTGATGGGGGCCGTCATAGCATGATGCGCTTTGTGCTGGCCCCCGTTGGGCGAAAGGGAATCCGGTTCCTATTCCGGAACCCGGCAGCGGAACCGATACAAGTCGGGCCCCTCTTTTAGAGATGCTCGTCGGGGTAACCCAAAAGGACCCGGAGACGCCGTCGGGAGATCGGGGAAGAGTTTTCTTTTCTGCATGAGCGTTCGAGTTCCCTGGAATCCTCTAGCAGGGAGATAGGGTTTGGAACGCGAAGAGCACCGCAGTTGCGGCGGTGTCCCGATCTTCCCCTCGGACCTTGAAAATCCGGGAGAGGGCCACGTGGAGGTGTCGCGCCGGTTCGTACCCATATCCGCAGCAGGTCTCCAAGGTGAAGAGCCTCTAGTCGATAGAATAATGTAGGTAAGGGAAGTCGGCAAATTGGATCCGTAACTTCGGGATAAGGATTGGCTCTGAGGATCGGGGCGTGTCGGGCTTGGTCGGGAAGTGGGTCAGCGCTAACGTGCCGGGCCTGGGCGAGGTGAGTGCCGTAGGGGTGCCGGTAAGTGCGGGCGTTTAGCGCGGGCGTGGTCTGCTCTCGCCGTTGGTCGGCCTCGTGCTGGCCGGCGGTGCAGGATGCGCGCGCCTGCGCGGCGTTCGCGCCCCGGTGCTTCAACCTGCGTGCAGGATCCGAGCTCGGTCCCGTGCCTTGGCCTCCCACGGATCTTCCTTGCTGCGAGGCCGCGTCCGCCTTAGCGTGCTCCTCCGGGGGCGCGCGGGTGCGCGGATTCTCTTCGGCCGCCATTCAACGATCAACTCAGAACTGGCACGGACTGGGGGAATCCGACTGTCTAATTAAAACAAAGCATTGCGATGGCCCTAGCGGGTGTTGACGCAATGTGATTTCTGCCCAGTGCTCTGAATGTCAACGTGAAGAAATTCAAGCAAGCGCGGGTAAACGGCGGGAGTAACTATGACTCTCTTAATGCTCACATGATGCGTCATATACGGATCCTCTCGGTCCACTCCTTAGCACCCTTGGGTGTCGAGTGGGCGATGGTTCGCTTAGCCTCTCAGTGGGAAATCCTAGCTCTGGCCTTCACGTGGCGGGAGTCGTGAAGGGAGCCGAGGGGAGGCACAGAATTCTGTGTCTTCCTAGAGCTCTCTGACCGACAGAGCGGGGTGAACCTTCGGGGCTTGGGGGTTGCCTGCCCCCCTGCCTCTTGTTTCAGCTGGCCCCAACACTCGTAATAGATCAGGTTGCGGTCCTCCCACTGGAGGAGCCGCGCCAGTTGTTGGGCCACCAGCTGACGTCGCCAGTCCGGGTCGTGACGTCTTGCCGGCGTTCCAGTGCCCCGAGTGCAGTCGGAGTTTCGGCACCAAGACTGGTCTTGGTGTGCATCGCCGCAGGGCTCATCTTGGCGCAGTGAACGCAGAAATTAACATCCAGAGGGCGAAGGCCAGGTGGTCTAGTGAGGAACTGTTACGCCTGGCCCATGCAGAGGCAGTGCTAACACTCGAGGGCACCCGGTTCCTGAATCAAGAATTAGTGAAGATCTTCCCGCACCGCTCACTTGAATCCATTAAGTGCCAGCGGCGTGCGGGAGCTTACAGGAACCAGGTCGCCGAGTTCGTTGCTGCTCTTTCTGCCTCTGCAGAGCGACCTCGCCCCTCTGATGCTGCTGCACCCCCTGCTGGGGCTTCCACGTCTTCCCTGACTCCACCGTCGCTAGAAGATCCTGTTGACCAGGCCATCTGGTCGGCCTTAGCAGCCTTGCCATCGTCGGGTCCGAAGTACCGCTCAGTTGACGACATCTTGGCGCTGGGGCACAGTGCATCCAGGCATGTCATTATGGGCATGCTGCCACCTGTACTTGATGCCTTAGGTAGCAAGGAGGCATCCCACAATCCTGTTGCCTCCAAGCACATGT
>NW_025727643.1:25000-30000 GCF_021461385.2 Schistocerca piceifrons
CCCGCACTCGTAAAGTGCAATCCACCCCTATAACTTGCGTTTCATGAAGAGTTATTTCCAATATGCGACATTCCCGCTGTCCGTATACATGAGCCGCGACCTGTACCACTTACGAGCGAGAGACGCGATCGCGTTGCTCACTGTACGGCGTCCGATACCGAGCCATCAGCATGTCGGTCCCCATGCGCGTTGCACTCGCACTCGCAGTCGCAAAAACGTGGGGCAAATATATTACGCGGAAGAGTTATAACAGACCGAGCCCCACTGCATGGGGGGAGTCTTTGTCACTAATGTACACAGATGGAACATTTTGGACTGGAACCAGATTACCCGTACACACGGCGCTGATTAGTAATCAATGCAGAGCCATCAAACTACAGCAAATATACACAACTGTCCGTATACATGCTGAAAGAGTCTGCCCAAAATGGGAACCACACGTCAGCCAGACACTCTGATCACGCACCACTCTCTGCTTCTAACAGGCGCACATACAATATGTAAGCACCAGCATGGAACAACATCCAGTGCATCTTCTCCGCCACATTACACAATCCACACTATCACAACCAGACCAGGAGGTCCGTGCGGAAAATACAATATCCCAGCCTTTCGACATCCACCATTGCGCAGACCAGGCACCAACACCCACACATGTCCTATACAACGGTGCACCCAACATCACAATAGTACCTCCTGTCACAGCGCACAAACAATGACATGAGTCAAAGACACAGGTCTCACACAAGCATAGAATTGGAGCGCCGCCTCTAATAAGCCAAAGGTGCATCCTGACGTGACAAATCTGATCATGTCACAAGCATTCACTTACTATAATCACTATCAACGAACCTGCCGCCCCCGCCCCCCCCCCCCCCCTACACCTTTCCGTACAACAACGTGTAACCTAACCTAACCTAACCTAACCTATGTTGTACCTTAACCTAACCTATGTTGTACCTTAACCTAACCTATGTTGTACCTTAACCTAACCTATGTTGTACCTTAACCTAACCTATGTTGTACCTTAACCTAACCTATGTTGTACCTTAACCTAACCTATGTTGTACCTTAACCTAACCTATGTTGTACCTTAACCTAACCCATGTTGTACCTTAACCTAACCCATGTTGTACCTTAACCTAACCCATGTTGTACCTTAACCTAACCCATGTTGTACCTTAACCTAACCCATGTTGTACCTTAACCTAACCCATGTTGTGCCTCAACCTAACCCATGTTGTGCCTCAACCTAACCCATGTTGTGCCTCAACCTAACCCATGTTGTGCCTTAACCTAACCCATGTTGTGCCTCAACCTAACCCATGTTGTGCCTTAACCTAACCCATGTTGTGCCTTAACCTAACCCATGTTGTGCCTTAACCTAACCCATGTTGTGCCTTAACCTAACCCATGTTGTGCCTTAACCTAACCCATGTTGTGCCTTAACCTAACCCATGTTGTGCCTTAACCTAACCCATGTTGTGCCTTAACCTAACCCATGTTGTCGCCTTAACGTAACCCACGTTGTCGCCTAAACCTGCTCTGTAATTGTTATACGACTCGTTCAATTACTGTAGTGTTGCCCACCCGCAACCCTCGCAATATAGTTCGCTACTCGCACTGCCCGCACCCCTGTGTATCGCTTCATGTTAAACACCTTGCAAGTCTTGCTCACTTTCCACATGCTCCTGCTGTACACTGTAATGTGGATGGCAGCAGGACGTACATGCCGCCCCTCCCCACGTCCCCACCTTGCCCCCTGCCTTCGCAAGCTGGTTGGTGAGAAGTTTGCATGTTCAATGCCCTTCGCATGCGACGTACTCAGGCTACGTTGTGGTGCGGCCTGTGTCAACTGTCCGCTGATGTCGTACGCGTGAACCACAATCTGTACTGCACATTCGTCCTTATGTACTGAATGATACATCGTGGCACATGTGTGACCGCACAACGACTGCGCCCAAAAACGGCGGACCATACAGTGCAAATATTGTGCACGCAGCTACGTGTCGTCTCCCTATGAGAGCTGGATTGCAGTGTGGTACGCCATAGAGACGTGTGGGAGGAACGGACGCCGTGGATGGCGATCAGCATGAGCTGTCTGTTGATGTATTCGGACCTAGTCGTCTCTCCTCACACACCGTGATGGCATGGTGCACCGCGTTCCATATCTGCGACATGCTACAGAGGCCGGTTGACAGTCGTTCGAGCAATGGACATCGCATACGTACGGGGGCCACCTTCCACGTATTGTCTAGGCGTGCACATTTTGTTGCGTGTATGTGGGCAGACGTAGTGTGGCGTGACACCTGACACAGGCATGCAATAATCGTTGAAGTTGCAAATGGCGATGGACGCCTGCGTTTTCTGGTGAAGTTACGCAAATGAACAAATGGTAACCTGTTGTGGTGCGGTTGTTCTCGCTAGGGGTGAATCGGTGATGGCGACGATAGGTTGAGGTACTAACCGGTTGTTCCAGCGATACCCACCATGCCGACGAAACTGAACGGCATCTGGGTGTGAAGCGATACGCGGCGGTGGCTGGGTGGGACCGTCCCCGGCCGGTGAGGGGGCGCCTCCCGGCGTGCTGGCCGCGCGGTGCGTGGGCGCACGCGCTACAGCCGGCTGGTGGGGGCGGCCAGTGGCAGGCGCGCCGGCCGACGGACGCGGCAGGCGTCGCAGCTGCGCGCCGGCGCACCCTGCGCGCGGCGCCGTGCGGCCAAAGTAGGTCCTCGCGGGCCCGGTGCGAAGCGCGGTGGACATCTTCAGTGTGCTGGTCCGATTGAGGACTGTGTGCGTTGAGGATGCGCCGCCGCCCGGCGCTCGGCGCCGCGACGCCGTCTGCTGCTCGGTCGCCCCAGCGGTTCTCGCTGGTGGTTTGTATCGCAGCTGTGCGGATGTGTTGGCGCGTGCGCTGTGCTGGGAGAGTTCGCTTCGGCACCCAAGTGGGGCTTTTGTCCTTCTGTGGCGCTGGCGTTGGAGCTGCCGGTCACCGTAGGTGGCGCGTGTTGTCTCCCGCCGGCAATGCCACGACAGCACGCTCCCGGGCCTCTGTCGGCAGCGGCAAGCTCAGTTGGGAGCACGGGTGGTCGCACCGAAAGCGTCTACTCGCCTAACTCCGGGCGATTGCGCCTCTCTCGAACCCGACCAAGTACTTGGGACGGCGCTGCGCGCCGCCGGGACCTGAGAGGGTTTCGAGGTGTATTGTGCAGGGGAGCTCAGCCTCCTCCTGTTTGCAGAATGATTGAGCGGACGCTTGCGTGTTCGCGCGGGCCCCCGGGACACACTCCCGGGCGGCCGGCTGCTCAGCTCTAGTTGACGCAGCTCCCTGGTTGATCCTGCCAGTAGTCATATGCTTGTCTCAAAGATTAAGCCATGCATGTCTCAGTACAAGCCGCATTAAGGTGAAACCGCGAA
Source organism: Schistocerca piceifrons (assembly GCF_021461385.2). Lineage (NCBI taxonomy): Eukaryota > Metazoa > Arthropoda > Insecta > Orthoptera > Acrididae > Schistocerca > Schistocerca piceifrons. The sequence continues at coordinate 28,418 of NW_025727643.1, forward strand.
TGGCTCATTAAATCAGTTATGGTTCCTTAGATCGTACCCACGTTACTTGGATAACTGTGGTAATTCTAGAGCTAATACATGCAAACAGAGTCCCGACCAGAGATGGAAGGGACGCTTTTATTAGATCAAAACCAATCGGTCGGCTCGTCCGGTCCGTTTGCCTTGGTGACTCTGAATAACTTTGGGCTGATCGCACGGTCCTCGTACCGGCGACGCATCTTTCAAATGTCTGCCTTATCAACTGTCGATGGTAGGTTCTGCGCCTACCATGGTTGTAACGGGTAACGGGGAATCAGGGTTCGATTCCGGAGAGGGAGCCTGAGAAACGGCTACCACATCCAAGGAAGGCAGCAGGCGCGCAAATTACCCACTCCCGGCACGGGGAGGTAGTGACGAAAAATAACGATACGGGACTCATCCGAGGCCCCGTAATCGGAATGAGTACACTTTAAATCCTTTAACGAGTATCTATTGGAGGGCAAGTCTGGTGCCAGCAGCCGCGGTAATTCCAGCTCCAATAGCGTATATTAAAGTTGTTGCGGTTAAAAAGCTCGTAGTTGGATTTGTGTCCCACGCTGTTGGTTCACCGCCCGTCGGTGTTTAACTGGCATGTATCGTGGGACGTCCTGCCGGTGGGGCGAGCTGAAGGCGTGCGACCGCCTCGTGCGTGCTCGTGCGTCCCGAGGCGGACCCCGTTGAAATCCTACCAGGGTGCTCTTTATTGAGTGTCTCGGTGGGCCGGCACGTTTACTTTGAACAAATTAGAGTGCTTAAAGCAGGCAAGCCCGCCTGAATACTGTGTGCATGGAATAATGGAATAGGACCTCGGTTCTATTTTGTTGGTTTTCGGAACCCGAGGTAATGATTAATAGGGACAGGCGGGGGCATTCGTATTGCGACGTTAGAGGTGAAATTCTTGGATCGTCGCAAGACGAACAGAAGCGAAAGCATTTGCCAAGTATGTTTTCATTAATCAAGAACGAAAGTTAGAGGTTCGAAGGCGATCAGATACCGCCCTAGTTCTAACCATAAACGATGCCAGCCAGCGATCCGCCGCAGTTCCTCCGATGACTCGGCGGGCAGCCTCCGGGAAACCAAAGCTTTTGGGTTCCGGGGGAAGTATGGTTGCAAAGCTGAAACTTAAAGGAATTGACGGAAGGGCACCACCAGGAGTGGAGCCTGCGGCTTAATTTGACTCAACACGGGAAACCTCACCAGGCCCGGACACCGGAAGGATTGACAGATTGATAGCTCTTTCTTGATTCGGTGGGTGGTGGTGCATGGCCGTTCTTAGTTGGTGGAGCGATTTGTCTGGTTAATTCCGATAACGAACGAGACTCTAGCCTGCTAACTAGTCGCGTGACATCCTTCGTGCTGTCAGCGATTACTTTTCGTCTTAGAGGGACAGGCGGCTTCTAGCCGCACGAGATTGAGCAATAACAGGTCTGTGATGCCCTTAGATGTTCTGGGCCGCACGCGCGCTACACTGAAGGAATCAGCGTGTCTTCCTAGGCCGAAAGGTCGGGGTAACCCGCTGAACCTCCTTCGTGCTAGGGATTGGGGCTTGCAATTGTTCCCCATGA
>NW_025727643.1:37500-40000 GCF_021461385.2 Schistocerca piceifrons
ATGTTGTGCCTTAACCTAACCCATGTTGTGCCTCAACCTAACCCATGTTGTGCCTTAACCTAACCCATGTTGTGCCTTAACCTAACCCATGTTGTGCCTTAACCTAACCCATGTTGTGCCTTAACCTAACCCATGTTGTGCCTTAACCTAACCCATGTTGTGCCTTAACCTAACCCATGTTGTGCCTTAACCTAACCCATGTTGTGCCTTAACCTAACCCATGTTGTCGCCTTAACGTAACCCACGTTGTCGCCTAAACCTGCTCTGTAATTGTTATACGACTCGTTCAATTACTGTAGTGTTGCCCACCCGCAACCCTCGCAATATAGTTCGCTACTCGCACTGCCCGCACCCCTGTGTATCGCTTCATGTTAAACACCTTGCAAGTCTTGCTCACTTTCCACATGCTCCTGCTGTACACTGTAATGTGGATGGCAGCAGGACGTACATGCCGCCCCTCCCCACGTCCCCACCTTGCCCCCTGCCTTCGCAAGCTGGTTGGTGAGAAGTTTGCATGTTCAATGCCCTTCGCATGCGACGTACTCAGGCTACGTTGTGGTGCGGCCTGTGTCAACTGTCCGCTGATGTCGTACGCGTGAACCACAATCTGTACTGCACATTCGTCCTTATGTACTGAATGATACATCGTGGCACATGTGTGACCGCACAACGACTGCGCCCAAAAACGGCGGACCATACAGTGCAAATATTGTGCACGCAGCTACGTGTCGTCTCCCTATGAGAGCTGGATTGCAGTGTGGTACGCCATAGAGACGTGTGGGAGGAACGGACGCCGTGGATGGCGATCAGCATGAGCTGTCTGTTGATGTATTCGGACCTAGTCGTCTCTCCTCACACACCGTGATGGCATGGTGCACCGCGTTCCATATCTGCGACATGCTACAGAGGCCGGTTGACAGTCGTTCGAGCAATGGACATCGCATACGTACGGGGGCCACCTTCCACGTATTGTCTAGGCGTGCACATTTTGTTGCGTGTATGTGGGCAGACGTAGTGTGGCGTGACACCTGACACAGGCATGCAATAATCGTTGAAGTTGCAAATGGCGATGGACGCCTGCGTTTTCTGGTGAAGTTACGCAAATGAACAAATGGTAACCTGTTGTGGTGCGGTTGTTCTCGCTAGGGGTGAATCGGTGATGGCGACGATAGGTTGAGGTACTAACCGGTTGTTCCAGCGATACCCACCATGCCGACGAAACTGAACGGCATCTGGGTGTGAAGCGATACGCGGCGGTGGCTGGGTGGGACCGTCCCCGGCCGGTGAGGGGGCGCCTCCCGGCGTGCTGGCCGCGCGGTGCGTGGGCGCACGCGCTACAGCCGGCTGGTGGGGGCGGCCAGTGGCAGGCGCGCCGGCCGACGGACGCGGCAGGCGTCGCAGCTGCGCGCCGGCGCACCCTGCGCGCGGCGCCGTGCGGCCAAAGTAGGTCCTCGCGGGCCCGGTGCGAAGCGCGGTGGACATCTTCAGTGTGCTGGTCCGATTGAGGACTGTGTGCGTTGAGGATGCGCCGCCGCCCGGCGCTCGGCGCCGCGACGCCGTCTGCTGCTCGGTCGCCCCAGCGGTTCTCGCTGGTGGTTTGTATCGCAGCTGTGCGGATGTGTTGGCGCGTGCGCTGTGCTGGGAGAGTTCGCTTCGGCACCCAAGTGGGGCTTTTGTCCTTCTGTGGCGCTGGCGTTGGAGCTGCCGGTCACCGTAGGTGGCGCGTGTTGTCTCCCGCCGGCAATGCCACGACAGCACGCTCCCGGGCCTCTGTCGGCAGCGGCAAGCTCAGTTGGGAGCACGGGTGGTCGCACCGAAAGCGTCTACTCGCCTAACTCCGGGCGATTGCGCCTCTCTCGAACCCGACCAAGTACTTGGGACGGCGCTGCGCGCCGCCGGGACCTGAGAGGGTTTCGAGGTGTATTGTGCAGGGGAGCTCAGCCTCCTCCTGTTTGCAGAATGATTGAGCGGACGCTTGCGTGTTCGCGCGGGCCCCCGGGACACACTCCCGGGCGGCCGGCTGCTCAGCTCTAGTTGACGCAGCTCCCTGGTTGATCCTGCCAGTAGTCATATGCTTGTCTCAAAGATTAAGCCATGCATGTCTCAGTACAAGCCGCATTAAGGTGAAACCGCGAATGGCTCATTAAATCAGTTATGGTTCCTTAGATCGTACCCACGTTACTTGGATAACTGTGGTAATTCTAGAGCTAATACATGCAAACAGAGTCCCGACCAGAGATGGAAGGGACGCTTTTATTAGATCAAAACCAATCGGTCGGCTCGTCCGGTCCGTTTGCCTTGGTGACTCTGAATAACTTTGGGCTGATCGCACGGTCCTCGTACCGGCGACGCATCTTTCAAATGTCTGCCTTATCAACTGTCGATGGTAGGTTCTGCGCCTACCATGGTTGTAACGGGTAACGGGGAATCAGGGTTCGATTCCGGAGAGGGAGCCTGAGAAACGGCTACCACATCCAAGGAAGGCAGCAGGCGCGCAAAT
>NW_025727643.1:50000-52500 GCF_021461385.2 Schistocerca piceifrons
CATCTTCTCCGCCACATTACACAATCCACACTATCACAACCAGACCAGGAGGTCCGTGCGGAAAATACAATATCCCAGCCTTTCGACATCCACCATTGCGCAGACCAGGCACCAACACCCACACATGTCCTATACAACGGTGCACCCAACATCACAATAGTACCTCCTGTCACAGCGCACAAACAATGACATGAGTCAAAGACACAGGTCTCACACAAGCATAGAATTGGAGCGCCGCCTCTAATAAGCCAAAGGTGCATCCTGACGTGACAAATCTGATCATGTCACAAGCATTCACTTACTATAATCACTATCAACGAACCTGCCGCCCCCGCCCCCCCCCCCCCCTACACCTTTCCGTACAACAACGTGTAACCTAACCTAACCTAACCTAACCTATGTTGTACCTTAACCTAACCTATGTTGTACCTTAACCTAACCTATGTTGTACCTTAACCTAACCTATGTTGTACCTTAACCTAACCTATGTTGTACCTTAACCTAACCTATGTTGTACCTTAACCTAACCTATGTTGTACCTTAACCTAACCCATGTTGTACCTTAACCTAACCCATGTTGTACCTTAACCTAACCCATGTTGTACCTTAACCTAACCCATGTTGTACCTTAACCTAACCCATGTTGTGCCTCAACCTAACCCATGTTGTGCCTCAACCTAACCCATGTTGTGCCTCAACCTAACCCATGTTGTGCCTTAACCTAACCCATGTTGTGCCTCAACCTAACCCATGTTGTGCCTTAACCTAACCCATGTTGTGCCTTAACCTAACCCATGTTGTGCCTTAACCTAACCCATGTTGTGCCTTAACCTAACCCATGTTGTGCCTTAACCTAACCCATGTTGTGCCTTAACCTAACCCATGTTGTGCCTTAACCTAACCCATGTTGTGCCTTAACCTAACCCATGTTGTCGCCTTAACGTAACCCACGTTGTCGCCTAAACCTGCTCTGTAATTGTTATACGACTCGTTCAATTACTGTAGTGTTGCCCACCCGCAACCCTCGCAATATAGTTCGCTACTCGCACTGCCCGCACCCCTGTGTATCGCTTCATGTTAAACACCTTGCAAGTCTTGCTCACTTTCCACATGCTCCTGCTGTACACTGTAATGTGGATGGCAGCAGGACGTACATGCCGCCCCTCCCCACGTCCCCACCTTGCCCCCTGCCTTCGCAAGCTGGTTGGTGAGAAGTTTGCATGTTCAATGCCCTTCGCATGCGACGTACTCAGGCTACGTTGTGGTGCGGCCTGTGTCAACTGTCCGCTGATGTCGTACGCGTGAACCACAATCTGTACTGCACATTCGTCCTTATGTACTGAATGATACATCGTGGCACATGTGTGACCGCACAACGACTGCGCCCAAAAACGGCGGACCATACAGTGCAAATATTGTGCACGCAGCTACGTGTCGTCTCCCTATGAGAGCTGGATTGCAGTGTGGTACGCCATAGAGACGTGTGGGAGGAACGGACGCCGTGGATGGCGATCAGCATGAGCTGTCTGTTGATGTATTCGGACCTAGTCGTCTCTCCTCACACACCGTGATGGCATGGTGCACCGCGTTCCATATCTGCGACATGCTACAGAGGCCGGTTGACAGTCGTTCGAGCAATGGACATCGCATACGTACGGGGGCCACCTTCCACGTATTGTCTAGGCGTGCACATTTTGTTGCGTGTATGTGGGCAGACGTAGTGTGGCGTGACACCTGACACAGGCATGCAATAATCGTTGAAGTTGCAAATGGCGATGGACGCCTGCGTTTTCTGGTGAAGTTACGCAAATGAACAAATGGTAACCTGTTGTGGTGCGGTTGTTCTCGCTAGGGGTGAATCGGTGATGGCGACGATAGGTTGAGGTACTAACCGGTTGTTCCAGCGATACCCACCATGCCGACGAAACTGAACGGCATCTGGGTGTGAAGCGATACGCGGCGGTGGCTGGGTGGGACCGTCCCCGGCCGGTGAGGGGGCGCCTCCCGGCGTGCTGGCCGCGCGGTGCGTGGGCGCACGCGCTACAGCCGGCTGGTGGGGGCGGCCAGTGGCAGGCGCGCCGGCCGACGGACGCGGCAGGCGTCGCAGCTGCGCGCCGGCGCACCCTGCGCGCGGCGCCGTGCGGCCAAAGTAGGTCCTCGCGGGCCCGGTGCGAAGCGCGGTGGACATCTTCAGTGTGCTGGTCCGATTGAGGACTGTGTGCGTTGAGGATGCGCCGCCGCCCGGCGCTCGGCGCCGCGACGCCGTCTGCTGCTCGGTCGCCCCAGCGGTTCTCGCTGGTGGTTTGTATCGCAGCTGTGCGGATGTGTTGGCGCGTGCGCTGTGCTGGGAGAGTTCGCTTCGGCACCCAAGTGGGGCTTTTGTCCTTCTGTGGCGCTGGCGTTGGAGCTGCCGGTCACCGTAGGTGGCGCGTGTTGTCTCCCGCCGGCAATGCCACGACAGCACGCTCCCGGGCCTCTGTCGGCAGCGGCAAGCTCAGTT
>NW_025727643.1:62500-65000 GCF_021461385.2 Schistocerca piceifrons
CTGTCCGCTGATGTCGTACGCGTGAACCACAATCTGTACTGCACATTCGTCCTTATGTACTGAATGATACATCGTGGCACATGTGTGACCGCACAACGACTGCGCCCAAAAACGGCGGACCATACAGTGCAAATATTGTGCACGCAGCTACGTGTCGTCTCCCTATGAGAGCTGGATTGCAGTGTGGTACGCCATAGAGACGTGTGGGAGGAACGGACGCCGTGGATGGCGATCAGCATGAGCTGTCTGTTGATGTATTCGGACCTAGTCGTCTCTCCTCACACACCGTGATGGCATGGTGCACCGCGTTCCATATCTGCGACATGCTACAGAGGCCGGTTGACAGTCGTTCGAGCAATGGACATCGCATACGTACGGGGGCCACCTTCCACGTATTGTCTAGGCGTGCACATTTTGTTGCGTGTATGTGGGCAGACGTAGTGTGGCGTGACACCTGACACAGGCATGCAATAATCGTTGAAGTTGCAAATGGCGATGGACGCCTGCGTTTTCTGGTGAAGTTACGCAAATGAACAAATGGTAACCTGTTGTGGTGCGGTTGTTCTCGCTAGGGGTGAATCGGTGATGGCGACGATAGGTTGAGGTACTAACCGGTTGTTCCAGCGATACCCACCATGCCGACGAAACTGAACGGCATCTGGGTGTGAAGCGATACGCGGCGGTGGCTGGGTGGGACCGTCCCCGGCCGGTGAGGGGGCGCCTCCCGGCGTGCTGGCCGCGCGGTGCGTGGGCGCACGCGCTACAGCCGGCTGGTGGGGGCGGCCAGTGGCAGGCGCGCCGGCCGACGGACGCGGCAGCGTCGCAGCTGCGCGCCGGCGCACCCTGCGCGCGGCGCCGTGCGGCCAAAGTAGGTCCTCGCGGGCCCGGTGCGAAGCGCGGTGGACATCTTCAGTGTGCTGGTCCGATTGAGGACTGTGTGCGTTGAGGATGCGCCGCCGCCCGGCGCTCGGCGCCGCGACGCCGTCTGCTGCTCGGTCGCCCCAGCGGTTCTCGCTGGTGGTTTGTATCGCAGCTGTGCGGATGTGTTGGCGCGTGCGCTGTGCTGGGAGAGTTCGCTTCGGCACCCAAGTGGGGCTTTTGTCCTTCTGTGGCGCTGGCGTTGGAGCTGCCGGTCACCGTAGGTGGCGCGTGTTGTCTCCCGCCGGCAATGCCACGACAGCACGCTCCCGGGCCTCTGTCGGCAGCGGCAAGCTCAGTTGGGAGCACGGGTGGTCGCACCGAAAGCGTCTACTCGCCTAACTCCGGGCGATTGCGCCTCTCTCGAACCCGACCAAGTACTTGGGACGGCGCTGCGCGCCGCCGGGACCTGAGAGGGTTTCGAGGTGTATTGTGCAGGGGAGCTCAGCCTCCTCCTGTTTGCAGAATGATTGAGCGGACGCTTGCGTGTTCGCGCGGGCCCCCGGGACACACTCCCGGGCGGCCGGCTGCTCAGCTCTAGTTGACGCAGCTCCCTGGTTGATCCTGCCAGTAGTCATATGCTTGTCTCAAAGATTAAGCCATGCATGTCTCAGTACAAGCCGCATTAAGGTGAAACCGCGAATGGCTCATTAAATCAGTTATGGTTCCTTAGATCGTACCCACGTTACTTGGATAACTGTGGTAATTCTAGAGCTAATACATGCAAACAGAGTCCCGACCAGAGATGGAAGGGACGCTTTTATTAGATCAAAACCAATCGGTCGGCTCGTCCGGTCCGTTTGCCTTGGTGACTCTGAATAACTTTGGGCTGATCGCACGGTCCTCGTACCGGCGACGCATCTTTCAAATGTCTGCCTTATCAACTGTCGATGGTAGGTTCTGCGCCTACCATGGTTGTAACGGGTAACGGGGAATCAGGGTTCGATTCCGGAGAGGGAGCCTGAGAAACGGCTACCACATCCAAGGAAGGCAGCAGGCGCGCAAATTACCCACTCCCGGCACGGGGAGGTAGTGACGAAAAATAACGATACGGGACTCATCCGAGGCCCCGTAATCGGAATGAGTACACTTTAAATCCTTTAACGAGTATCTATTGGAGGGCAAGTCTGGTGCCAGCAGCCGCGGTAATTCCAGCTCCAATAGCGTATATTAAAGTTGTTGCGGTTAAAAAGCTCGTAGTTGGATTTGTGTCCCACGCTGTTGGTTCACCGCCCGTCGGTGTTTAACTGGCATGTATCGTGGGACGTCCTGCCGGTGGGGCGAGCTGAAGGCGTGCGACCGCCTCGTGCGTGCTCGTGCGTCCCGAGGCGGACCCCGTTGAAATCCTACCAGGGTGCTCTTTATTGAGTGTCTCGGTGGGCCGGCACGTTTACTTTGAACAAATTAGAGTGCTTAAAGCAGGCAAGCCCGCCTGAATACTGTGTGCATGGAATAATGGAATAGGACCTCGGTTCTATTTTGTTGGTTTTCGGAACCCGAGGTAATGATTAATAGGGACAGGCGGGGGCATTCGTATTGCGACGTTAGAGGTGAAATTCTTGGATCGTCGCAAGACGAACAG
>NW_025727643.1:72500-75000 GCF_021461385.2 Schistocerca piceifrons
GTCCTATACAACGGTGCACCCAACATCACAATAGTACCTCCTGTCACAGCGCACAAACAATGACATGAGTCAAAGACACAGGTCTCACACAAGCATAGAATTGGAGCGCCGCCTCTAATAAGCCAAAGGTGCATCCTGACGTGACAAATCTGATCATGTCACAAGCATTCACTTACTATAATCACTATCAACGAACCTGCCGCCCCCGCCCCCCCCCCCCCCTACACCTTTCCGTACAACAACGTGTAACCTAACCTAACCTAACCTAACCTATGTTGTACCTTAACCTAACCTATGTTGTACCTTAACCTAACCTATGTTGTACCTTAACCTAACCTATGTTGTACCTTAACCTAACCTATGTTGTACCTTAACCTAACCTATGTTGTACCTTAACCTAACCTATGTTGTACCTTAACCTAACCTATGTTGTACCTTAACCTAACCCATGTTGTACCTTAACCTAACCCATGTTGTACCTTAACCTAACCCATGTTGTACCTTAACCTAACCCATGTTGTACCTTAACCTAACCCATGTTGTACCTCAACCTAACCCATGTTGTGCCTCAACCTAACCCATGTTGTGCCTCAACCTAACCCATGTTGTGCCTCAACCTAACCCATGTTGTGCCTTAACCTAACCCATGTTGTGCCTCAACCTAACCCATGTTGTGCCTTAACCTAACCCATGTTGTGCCTTAACCTAACCCATGTTGTGCCTTAACCTAACCCATGTTGTGCCTTAACCTAACCCATGTTGTGCCTTAACCTAACCCATGTTGTGCCTTAACCTAACCCATGTTGTGCCTTAACCTAACCCATGTTGTGCCTTAACCTAACCCATGTTGTCGCCTTAACGTAACCCACGTTGTCGCCTAAACCTGCTCTGTAATTGTTATACGACTCGTTCAATTACTGTAGTGTTGCCCACCCGCAACCCTCGCAATATAGTTCGCTACTCGCACTGCCCGCACCCCTGTGTATCGCTTCATGTTAAACACCTTGCAAGTCTTGCTCACTTTCCACATGCTCCTGCTGTACACTGTAATGTGGATGGCAGCAGGACGTACATGCCGCCCCTCCCCACGTCCCCACCTTGCCCCCTGCCTTCGCAAGCTGGTTGGTGAGAAGTTTGCATGTTCAATGCCCTTCGCATGCGACGTACTCAGGCTACGTTGTGGTGCGGCCTGTGTCAACTGTCCGCTGATGTCGTACGCGTGAACCACAATCTGTACTGCACATTCGTCCTTATGTACTGAATGATACATCGTGGCACATGTGTGACCGCACAACGACTGCGCCCAAAAACGGCGGACCATACAGTGCAAATATTGTGCACGCAGCTACGTGTCGTCTCCCTATGAGAGCTGGATTGCAGTGTGGTACGCCATAGAGACGTGTGGGAGGAACGGACGCCGTGGATGGCGATCAGCATGAGCTGTCTGTTGATGTATTCGGACCTAGTCGTCTCTCCTCACACACCGTGATGGCATGGTGCACCGCGTTCCATATCTGCGACATGCTACAGAGGCCGGTTGACAGTCGTTCGAGCAATGGACATCGCATACGTACGGGGGCCACCTTCCACGTATTGTCTAGGCGTGCACATTTTGTTGCGTGTATGTGGGCAGACGTAGTGTGGCGTGACACCTGACACAGGCATGCAATAATCGTTGAAGTTGCAAATGGCGATGGACGCCTGCGTTTTCTGGTGAAGTTACGCAAATGAACAAATGGTAACCTGTTGTGGTGCGGTTGTTCTCGCTAGGGGTGAATCGGTGATGGCGACGATAGGTTGAGGTACTAACCGGTTGTTCCAGCGATACCCACCATGCCGACGAAACTGAACGGCATCTGGGTGTGAAGCGATACGCGGCGGTGGCTGGGTGGGACCGTCCCCGGCCGGTGAGGGGGCGCCTCCCGGCGTGCTGGCCGCGCGGTGCGTGGGCGCACGCGCTACAGCCGGCTGGTGGGGGCGGCCAGTGGCAGGCGCGCCGGCCGACGGACGCGGCAGGCGTCGCAGCTGCGCGCCGGCGCACCCTGCGCGCGGCGCCGTGCGGCCAAAGTAGGTCCTCGCGGGCCCGGTGCGAAGCGCGGTGGACATCTTCAGTGTGCTGGTCCGATTGAGGACTGTGTGCGTTGAGGATGCGCCGCCGCCCGGCGCTCGGCGCCGCGACGCCGTCTGCTGCTCGGTCGCCCCAGCGGTTCTCGCTGGTGGTTTGTATCGCAGCTGTGCGGATGTGTTGGCGCGTGCGCTGTGCTGGGAGAGTTCGCTTCGGCACCCAAGTGGGGCTTTTGTCCTTCTGTGGCGCTGGCGTTGGAGCTGCCGGTCACCGTAGGTGGCGCGTGTTGTCTCCCGCCGGCAATGCCACGACAGCACGCTCCCGGGCCTCTGTCGGCAGCGGCAAGCTCAGTTGGGAGCACGGGTGGTCGCACCGAAAGCGTCTACTCGCCTAACTCCGGGCGATTGCGCCTCTCTCGAACCCGACCAAGTACTT
>NW_025727643.1:85000-87500 GCF_021461385.2 Schistocerca piceifrons
CCAAAAACGGCGGACCATACAGTGCAAATATTGTGCACGCAGCTACGTGTCGTCTCCCTATGAGAGCTGGATTGCAGTGTGGTACGCCATAGAGACGTGTGGGAGGAACGGACGCCGTGGATGGCGATCAGCATGAGCTGTCTGTTGATGTATTCGGACCTAGTCGTCTCTCCTCACACACCGTGATGGCATGGTGCACCGCGTTCCATATCTGCGACATGCTACAGAGGCCGGTTGACAGTCGTTCGAGCAATGGACATCGCATACGTACGGGGGCCACCTTCCACGTATTGTCTAGGCGTGCACATTTTGTTGCGTGTATGTGGGCAGACGTAGTGTGGCGTGACACCTGACACAGGCATGCAATAATCGTTGAAGTTGCAAATGGCGATGGACGCCTGCGTTTTCTGGTGAAGTTACGCAAATGAACAAATGGTAACCTGTTGTGGTGCGGTTGTTCTCGCTAGGGGTGAATCGGTGATGGCGACGATAGGTTGAGGTACTAACCGGTTGTTCCAGCGATACCCACCATGCCGACGAAACTGAACGGCATCTGGGTGTGAAGCGATACGCGGCGGTGGCTGGGTGGGACCGTCCCCGGCCGGTGAGGGGGCGCCTCCCGGCGTGCTGGCCGCGCGGTGCGTGGGCGCACGCGCTACAGCCGGCTGGTGGGGGCGGCCAGTGGCAGGCGCGCCGGCCGACGGACGCGGCAGGCGTCGCAGCTGCGCGCCGGCGCACCCTGCGCGCGGCGCCGTGCGGCCAAAGTAGGTCCTCGCGGGCCCGGTGCGAAGCGCGGTGGACATCTTCAGTGTGCTGGTCCGATTGAGGACTGTGTGCGTTGAGGATGCGCCGCCGCCCGGCGCTCGGCGCCGCGACGCCGTCTGCTGCTCGGTCGCCCCAGCGGTTCTCGCTGGTGGTTTGTATCGCAGCTGTGCGGATGTGTTGGCGCGTGCGCTGTGCTGGGAGAGTTCGCTTCGGCACCCAAGTGGGGCTTTTGTCCTTCTGTGGCGCTGGCGTTGGAGCTGCCGGTCACCGTAGGTGGCGCGTGTTGTCTCCCGCCGGCAATGCCACGACAGCACGCTCCCGGGCCTCTGTCGGCAGCGGCAAGCTCAGTTGGGAGCACGGGTGGTCGCACCGAAAGCGTCTACTCGCCTAACTCCGGGCGATTGCGCCTCTCTCGAACCCGACCAAGTACTTGGGACGGCGCTGCGCGCCGCCGGGACCTGAGAGGGTTTCGAGGTGTATTGTGCAGGGGAGCTCAGCCTCCTCCTGTTTGCAGAATGATTGAGCGGACGCTTGCGTGTTCGCGCGGGCCCCCGGGACACACTCCCGGGCGGCCGGCTGCTCAGCTCTAGTTGACGCAGCTCCCTGGTTGATCCTGCCAGTAGTCATATGCTTGTCTCAAAGATTAAGCCATGCATGTCTCAGTACAAGCCGCATTAAGGTGAAACCGCGAATGGCTCATTAAATCAGTTATGGTTCCTTAGATCGTACCCACGTTACTTGGATAACTGTGGTAATTCTAGAGCTAATACATGCAAACAGAGTCCCGACCAGAGATGGAAGGGACGCTTTTATTAGATCAAAACCAATCGGTCGGCTCGTCCGGTCCGTTTGCCTTGGTGACTCTGAATAACTTTGGGCTGATCGCACGGTCCTCGTACCGGCGACGCATCTTTCAAATGTCTGCCTTATCAACTGTCGATGGTAGGTTCTGCGCCTACCATGGTTGTAACGGGTAACGGGGAATCAGGGTTCGATTCCGGAGAGGGAGCCTGAGAAACGGCTACCACATCCAAGGAAGGCAGCAGGCGCGCAAATTACCCACTCCCGGCACGGGGAGGTAGTGACGAAAAATAACGATACGGGACTCATCCGAGGCCCCGTAATCGGAATGAGTACACTTTAAATCCTTTAACGAGTATCTATTGGAGGGCAAGTCTGGTGCCAGCAGCCGCGGTAATTCCAGCTCCAATAGCGTATATTAAAGTTGTTGCGGTTAAAAAGCTCGTAGTTGGATTTGTGTCCCACGCTGTTGGTTCACCGCCCGTCGGTGTTTAACTGGCATGTATCGTGGGACGTCCTGCCGGTGGGGCGAGCTGAAGGCGTGCGACCGCCTCGTGCGTGCTCGTGCGTCCCGAGGCGGACCCCGTTGAAATCCTACCAGGGTGCTCTTTATTGAGTGTCTCGGTGGGCCGGCACGTTTACTTTGAACAAATTAGAGTGCTTAAAGCAGGCAAGCCCGCCTGAATACTGTGTGCATGGAATAATGGAATAGGACCTCGGTTCTATTTTGTTGGTTTTCGGAACCCGAGGTAATGATTAATAGGGACAGGCGGGGGCATTCGTATTGCGACGTTAGAGGTGAAATTCTTGGATCGTCGCAAGACGAACAGAAGCGAAAGCATTTGCCAAGTATGTTTTCATTAATCAAGAACGAAAGTTAGAGGTTCGAAGGCGATCAGATACCGCCCTAGTTCTAACCATAAACGATGCCAGC
>NW_025727643.1:95000-97500 GCF_021461385.2 Schistocerca piceifrons
CTCACACAAGCATAGAATTGGAGCGCCGCCTCTAATAAGCCAAAGGTGCATCCTGACGTGACAAATCTGATCATGTCACAAGCATTCACTTACTATAATTCACTATCAACGAACCTGCCGCCCCCGCCCCCCCCCCCCTACACCTTTCCGTACAACAACGTGTAACCTAACCTAACCTAACCTAACCTATGTTGTACCTTAACCTAACCTATGTTGTACCTTAACCTAACCTATGTTGTACCTTAACCTAACCTATGTTGTACCTTAACCTAACCTATGTTGTACCTTAACCTAACCTATGTTGTACCTTAACCTAACCTATGTTGTACCTTAACCTAACCCATGTTGTACCTTAACCTAACCCATGTTGTACCTTAACCTAACCCATGTTGTACCTTAACCTAACCCATGTTGTACCTTAACCTAACCCATGTTGTACCTTAACCTAACCCATGTTGTGCCTCAACCTAACCCCATGTTGTGCCTCAACCTAACCCATGTTGTGCCTCAACCTAACCCATGTTGTGCCTTAACCTAACCCATGTTGTGCCTCAACCTAACCCATGTTGTGCCTTAACCTAACCCATGTTGTGCCTTAACCTAACCCATGTTGTGCCTTAACCTAACCCATGTTGTGCCTTAACCTAACCCATGTTGTGCCTTAACCTAACCCATGTTGTGCCTTAACCTAACCCATGTTGTGCCTTAACCTAACCCATGTTGTCGCCTTAACGTAACCCACGTTGTCGCCTAAACCTGCTCTGTAATTGTTATACGACTCGTTCAATTACTGTAGTGTTGCCCACCCGCAACCCTCGCAATATAGTTCGCTACTCGCACTGCCCGCACCCCTGTGTATCGCTTCATGTTAAACACCTTGCAAGTCTTGCTCACTTTCCACATGCTCCTGCTGTACACTGTAATGTGGATGGCAGCAGGACGTACATGCCGCCCCTCCCCACGTCCCCACCTTGCCCCCCTGCCTTCGCAAGCTGGTTGGTGAGAAGTTTGCATGTTCAATGCCCTTCGCATGCGACGTACTCAGGCTACGTTGTGGTGCGGCCTGTGTCAACTGTCCGCTGATGTCGTACGCGTGAACCACAATCTGTACTGCACATTCGTCCCTTATGTACTGAATGATACATCGTGGCACATGTGTGACCGCACAACGACTGCGCCCAAAAACGGCGGACCATACAGTGCAAATATTGTGCACGCAGCTACGTGTCGTCTCCCTATGAGAGCTGGATTGCAGTGTGGTACGCCATAGAGACGTGTGGGAGGAACGGACGCCGTGGATGGCGATCAGCATGAGCTGTCTGTTGATGTATTCGGACCTAGTCGTCTCTCCTCACACACCGTGATGGCATGGTGCACCGCGTTCCATATCTGCGACATGCTACAGAGGCCGGTTGACAGTCGTTCGAGCAATGGACATCGCATACGTACGGGGGCCACCTTCCACGTATTGTCTAGGCGTGCACATTTTGTTGCGTGTATGTGGGCAGACGTAGTGTGGCGTGACACCTGACACAGGCATGCAATAATCGTTGAAGTTGCAAATGGCGATGGACGCCTGCGTTTTCTGGTGAAGTTACGCAAATGAACAAATGGTAACCTGTTGTGGTGCGGTTGTTCTCGCTAGGGGTGAATCGGTGATGGCGACGATAGGTTGAGGTACTAACCGGTTGTTCCAGCGATACCCACCATGCCGACGAAACTGAACGGCATCTGGGTGTGAAGCGATACGCGGCGGTGGCTGGGTGGGACCGTCCCCGGCCGGTGAGGGGGGCGCCTCCCGGCGTGCTGGCCGCGCGGTGCGTGGGCGCACGCGCTACAGCCGGCTGGTGGGGGCGGCCAGTGGCAGGCGCGCCGGCCGACGGACGCGGCAGGCGTCGCAGCTGCGCGCCGGCGCACCCTGCGCGCGGCGCCGTGCGGCCAAAGTAGGGTCCTCGCGGCCCGGTGCGAAGCGCGGGTGGACATCTTCAGTGTGCTGGTCCGATTGAGGACTGTGTGCGTTGAGGATGCGCCGCCGCCCGGCGCTCGGCGCCGCGACGCCGTCTGCTGCTCGGTCGCCCCCAGCGGTTCTCGCTGGTGGTTTGTATCGCAGCTGTGCGGATGTGTTGGCGCGTGCGCTGTGCTGGGAGAGTTCGCTTCGGCACCCAAGTGGGGCTTTTGTCCTTCTGTGGCGCTGGCGTTGGAGCTGCCGGTCACCGTAGGTGGCGCGTGTTGTCTCCCGCCGGCAATGCCACGACAGCACGCTCCCGGGCCTCTGTCGGCAGCGGCAAGCTCAGTTGGGGAGCACGGGTGGTCGCACCGAAAGCGTCTACTCGCCTAACTCCGGGCGATTGCGCCTCTCTCGAACCCGACCAAGTACTTGGGACGGCGCTGCGCGCCGCCGGGACCTGAGAGGGTTTCGAGGTGTATTGTGCAGGGGAGCTCAGCCTCCTCCTGTTTGCAGAATGATTGAGCGGACCGCTTGCGTGTTCGCGCGGGGCCC